>NC_089141.1:18993715-19003890 GCF_009819655.1 Sylvia atricapilla | reverse complement strand
GAAAGCGGGCCCCAGGCACGGCACCTTGCTTAAGAACGGCTGACTTTTTCCCTGAGAAATGGCACTCCCAGGCCCCCCAAATCAGCTAAGCCATAGAAACCCCTTCTGAGCACACACAAACTGGCTTGCAGCATTCTCCCTCTTCACGTGACCCTAGAGGCACGAACGACAGTCCACAGCCTTTTCTGCTCCTAGAGAGCACAAAATACACACAGAGCTCCTGTTTCAAGCAAAGCAAGGGAGCCCCCTGCTAGAGCACACCCAAACCGGCTTGCAGCATTCTCCCTCTTCCTATGACACGAGAGGCACGAACTACATTCCACAGCCTTCTCTGCTCCTAGGGAGCACAAAATAAACGCAGGGCTCGAGTTTCGAGCAAATCCACAACACTCCCCTCGAAAGCCTCCCAAACCGGCTTGCAGCATTCTCCCTCTTCCCGTGACACAAGAGGCACGAACGACAGTCCAGAACCTTCTCAGATACTAGAGAGCACAAAATACACGGACAGCTCCACATTCAGGCTAAGACATAGAAACCCCTTTTGAACACCCCCAAACCTGCTTGCAGCATTCTCCCTCTTCCTGTAAAACTAGAGGCATGAACTACAGTCCACAGCCTTCTCGGCTCCTAGGGAGCACAAAATGAACGCAGGGCTCCAGTTTTGAGCAAATCCACAACACTCCCCTCGAAAGCCTCCCACTTCGGCTTGCAGAATTCTCCCTCTTCCCGTGACACTAGAGGCACGAACTACAGTCCACAGCCTTCTCTGCTCCTAGAGATAACAAAATATACGCAGAGCTCCCCTTTCAACCTAAGCTATAGAAACCCATTCTGAGCACACCCAAACCGGCTTGCAGCATTCTCCCTCTTCCCGTGACAATAGAGGCACTAACTACAGTCCACAACCTTCTCTGCGCCTAGGGAGCACAAAATACACACAGAGATCCGGTTTCGAGCAAATCCACCACACTCCCCTCGAAAGCCACCCAAAGCGGCTTGCAGCATTCACCCTGTTCCCATGGCAGAAGAGGCACGAACTACAGTTCACAGTTTTCTCTGCTCCTACGGAGAACAAAATACACGCAGGGCTCCTCTTTCGACAAAATCCACCAAACGAACCTCGAAAGACACAAACCGGCTTGCAGCATTCTACCTCTTCCCGTGACACTAGAGGCACGAACTCCAGTCCACAGCCTTCTCTGCTCCTACAGAGCAGAAAATACACGCAGAGCTCTACTTTCAAGCTAAGCCATAGAAACCCCTTCTTAGCACCCCCAAACCAGCTTGCAGCATTCTCCCACTTCCCGTGACACTAACAGCACGAACTAGAGTCCACAGACTTCTCTGCTCCTAGGGAGCACAAAATACTCGCAGGGCTTCTGTTTTGAACAAATCAACAAAACTCCCCTGGAAAACTACCTAAACCGGCTTGCAGCATTCTCCCTCTTCCCGCGATAAAAGAGGCACGAACTACAGTTTGAGTTAGGGTAAGGGCTGGGGTTAGGGTTAGGTTTAGGTGTTAAGGTTATGTTTGGTGTTAGGGTTACCGTTAGGGTTGGGTGTTAGGATTAGGTGTCAGTGTTACGGTTAGCGTTAGGGTTAGATTTTGGGTTAGGGTTAGTGTTAGGCTTTAGGTAAGGTTAGAGTGAACTTTAGGGTTAGGTTTAGGGTTAGGCGTTAGGGGGTTAGGGTTAGGGATAGGGTTATTGTTAGGGTCAGGGTTTGATTAATTTTAGGGTTAGGGTTTGGGGTTAGGTTTTAGGGTTAGTGTTAGGGTTAGGGGATAGGGTCAGGGTAAGGTTTAGGGTAAGGTTTAGGGTTAGGGATTTGTTGTAGGGTAAGGGTTAGGGGTAGGGGTTTGGGTTAGGGATAGTGTTAGGTTCAGGCTTAGGGTTACAGTTAGGGTTAGGGGTTAAGTTTAGGGTTGGGGTTATTGTTAGGGTTAGGGGTTGGATGGGGTTAGTGTTTAATTTAGGGTTGGGTTAGCGTTAGGATTAGAGTTAGGGTTAGGGTTAGGGTTAGGTGGTTAGGGGTTACGGTTAGGGTTAGGCATTGAGTTAAGTTTATGGTTAGGGTAAGGGTTAGAGTTAGGGTTAGGGGTTTCGGGTTAGGATTAGGGTGAGGGTTAAGTTTAGGGGTTAGGGGAAGTGTTACGGTTAGGGTTAGTGTTCGGGTAACGATTAGGTTTAGGGTTAGAGTTAGGTGTAGGGGTTAGGTTTAGGGTTATGGTTAGGGTTAGTGTTAGGTTTAGGGTTAGGGTTAGGATTTGCGTTAAGGTTAGGGTTAGGGGTAGGGTTAGGGAAGGGTTATGTAGCAGTCCGCTGTTTCTGCCACAGTGGAGGCTTTGGTATTTAGACATACAGCACGACTTCCACTTTGCTTTCATGAGTGGGTCGGGTCTTGTAACAGACGCATTGTACCAATATGGCAGACGGTTACAAAAGACGTTTATTAAGTAAAAGGTTCAGGTTATATACCCTCGGATCTACTACTACGTCAAACAGGATATTGCCACACTTCCTGGGTTAGTAGTTGGAGTGGAAAAGTACTGGCACATGTTAGTAGAGGGTCTACATTCCTTTCAGGGGTAGCTTATCTTGAGAGGGGGATGGGGCTTGTTCTTTTCCTCACCGTTACAGCCCGAAATCTTCCGCGCCGCCTGTCCCTATCTAACCACATCTCCCCCCCCCTCTCTCACAAAAGAACGAGGTAGTTATACGCATATATATATATATAGATATAGGCACTAAATGAGGTAGAAGGTTAGGATTTAACAAGGGAAAAAGGAGTTTGGAAACCTGAGTAAATTTTTGCCAGGCAAGTTTGGAATCTTGTGACTGGCAATTTTAAATTCACAGCATCTCATGTTGGCCTATGAACAGAATGTTAGTCTGATCTAGGCGAGCTTTGACAAATGAAACTATCTTGTTCAACAGGCATGGTCCGAAGGTAACAGCTAGAAGTAGCATTGCCAATGGGCCTACCAAGGTGGAAATCAAAGTGGTTAACCAGGGGGATTGGTTAAACCAGGATTCGAACCAGCCTTGCTGAGCTTCCCTATCTTTCTGTCTCTGAGCCAGTCTGTTTCGGAGTTCGGCCATGGAGTCCCTGACGACTCCGGTGTGGTCTGCATAGAAGCAGCATTCCTCTTTCAAGGCTGCACACAGACCTCCCTGCTGCATGAACAGGAGATCCAGTCCGCGCCGATTCTGTAGAACCACTTCTGAAAGCAAAGAGACTGACTTCTCCAAGTAGGAAATGGACTTCTCGATCCTCTGCAGGTCCTCATCTATAGTTATTTGCAGCTGAGACAGACCCTGGTGTTGTGTTGCCAGGGCTGAGACACCTGTCGCTGTGCCGGCTGCTCCTAAGGCGAGTAGCATTGCGATGGTAACACCTGTCAATATCTCTCTTTTGTGGAGCCTGTTGGATTCTTCGAGAAGGCTGTACATTTCTTCCTCTGAGTGGTACAGGACTCTAGGAACAATCAGAACTTGGACACAGAAATCGTTAGAATCATCAAACTTGGGAAGAAATACACACGGACTTACTCCAGACCTCTGACAAACCCACATTGCCGATGTAGCAGGGATTACCCACTTGTTATTCTTTCTGTTAGGCTTTACGACTCTAGTGCAGACATTCCCTTTTCGCTCAGCCAGGGTTGCATTACCAAAGCATTTGCCTCGGCCTGAGACCTGGCTTAGAGTAATGCCCCTGCGGGGTGTGTCTCATCTACATTGCTGGGGAGCGTCAGCGGCGGAGTAACTGAATGGGGTGTTTAAAGCAACTCCTTCATAAAAAGGTGGTTGGACATCATAACAAAGCCAACAGGAATTAGTTAGGTTAGGGTTAGATTCATTCAGGGATAGGAAGGTAGCTTCTAACATACGAAAGATTGGATCGGGATCTGACCTAGCTAATTTGTCCATCTGAAAGGCTTTTGCATCACTAGTTGGGGTTCTGCTGACACCTGTAGGTGCAGCCCTAGGGTAGGTCATATTTCTCTTTGTCTGTGTGCTTTTAATTATCTTATTGGGCCCCACAGCTCTGGGTTCTGAGGGTTGAAACTTGGTACTTTGCACGTTCACCCACTTTTTTGACCCTTGAAGGACCACTGTCCAGGTTTTGCCCACCGTCCAGCTAGGATGAGTGGGTTGCAAAACTGTCATGTTATAGTATATGCACTTTTGGATTTTTGGGATTTTGTAGCTATATCGATAGGAATTCCCATGTACAGAGAGAGGTGTTTTACAACCTGCGGGTGCCCAGGTGAACTGCAGGAATTTGTCAGGTTCTTGTGGGTCCCACCCAGGCCCTGACGGCCTGGCGTCTGTTACAATGGTCTCACATCCCCAATGTCCGCAATATCCCCAGCCGGGGTTATTACAATAGCTTTTTCCTGCGTTTGAAGCTGGGCACCAATAGGATAGGTATGTATGTGATGAAAATGGAGAATGAGGGTCTACCTTTGGTTGTCCTGGAAACAAATCGATAATACGAAGCACGAAGGATGGACTGTTTGGTGTGGTGATGTCTCTGAGCACCTTACCGCTGGTAAGATGTCTCATGACCCACCTGAATGGCTGGTGTGGGTAGAAATCTGAGCTGGCTTGTCCTCTGGCGACAAACCCCAGCAACAAAATCACACAGGCATATCGTTGGTGCTTGGATCTCGCCCGCACGGGTTTCTCTGGTGCTTTCTGACGGCTTGGTGGTGTGTCTCGTTCCTCTGGGAGAGGCATGTATGCGTTACGTGGTCGCCACACCAGCATGTCCTGTAAACAGAAACTCACAGTTCTCATTAGTCTCATCCTGCTCACTGTGGAGATCAGGTTTGATTGATTTAATAGGACACCACCTGATTTTCCCATCCCTTTTGACAGCTGCATACCCTCGCCCTGTAAGCATTAATCTCCAGCCCCGTTCCCATTCACCCAGCTCATTTTTAATTACAACCTGCGGGCCCTCCTCTAGTGCTCTGGAGGCCCAGTGTTTTTGAATGGGATTATTTGCTTCACTTCCTCTGGGGAATTGATTTAACGCTATCAGTGCGGTTGCCAGTATGCGTGCCTGTTCTCCTGAGGGAATGGAATTGTTAAAGCCTTCTGCTTTTGCCAACACCTCTATCTTAGTTTTCAGGGTTTGATTTGCCCGCTCGACTATAGCCTGCCCAGTACTGTTATATGGGATACCTTGCACTAATGTGATCCTCCATTTGGAGGCAAACTCCTGCACTGGTTTAGAAATAAAATTGGAACCATTATCTGTTTTGATCTGCTTGGGGATACCAAGCCACGCCATAGCTGTCAGCCAGTGCTGGATTGTGGCTTTGGAGTTAGTCTTGGGATGCTGGGTGGCTACAATCGTTCCACTGAATGTGTCCACTGTTACTGCAAGCCATGCTCGAGGCTTCAGCAGCTGACACAAGGTGAAGTCCGACTGCCAGATTTCTGAGGGCTTAAGACCTCTTGGGTTGACTCCACTAGTCCACAGGGGTGACTTCTGGCAGTGAGGGCAGGTAGCCACTACATGTTTGGCATCCGCTGTTGTGATTCCACATCTCTTCGCCAGTGCTTTGGGTCCAATGTGGAGGGATTCGTGCAGTTGACGGGCCTCCTGCAGTGTCCAGACCCCTTTCGCTGCAGCATCTGCTTTGTCGTTGCCAATCTGAAAGTACCCTTTGATTGGGTTGTGGCTATTGACGTGAATGATTGATACAGTGCCCTTTCGTGAAGAGAGTGCCTCTTCTAGCATTAGGGCAGCTGCTGATGTTGACACACCTGGTCCTGCCATGGCTAGGCAGAGCCTTGCCACGAATATAGAGTCTGTTACGATGTTAAGGTGTTCCTCTTGGAAAAGTCCACAGGCCAGGGCTACTGCTGTAGCTTCCAGCTGCTGCACTGACAGTGTGGGGTCACATGCTTTGATGCAATGCCACTGCTCTCCTACCTGCCACACTGCTGTCGCAGTAGAAGTAGTGGAGGAAGCGTCTGTGAAAGCTGTTGGTCCTGGCTGTGGTCTGTCCATAACCTTTGGTGGCAGGTCTATGTCGACTATGGTCAGCAGCTGAGTCCAGGGTGGTCTGGTGGAGTAGGAGATTTCTCCTCCAAATCCGACGAGAGCAAGGGCTAGATGCTCCGAAATTGTGGTTGATTCTATGGTCGGTTGCTTGCGAAAAGGAAGGTGGATTCTCGTTGGCTCAGTCCCTAGGTGTTTCAAGGCGAGTTTCCTGCCTTTCATGATGAGGTTAGCGATGCATTCTACTGCTGGGGAAAATGCACGAGCAGGCCTTCCAAGGACCACCCATTGAATCGGTCGGGCCTTTTCAGAAGGTCCTTGGGCCAATGCTCCCACTCCCCCCTTTTGTGTAAAATGCACATATAAGTCCAGGGGCATCGCTGGGTTCCATCTGGCAAGTGTGCCAGTGGACATCTGCTGTTCGATGAAGTCGAGGGGGCTCGCTGCTTGCGGTGTCAGCTCCTTGGGTTCCCAGGGGTGCTTTCCTTTTAGGAGGTCGTACAGAGGGTCCATGATCTCAGGAGGAACCAGGACGATGTTGCAAAGCCACTGCAGTGATCCTACCAGGCGTTGCACGTCGTGGAGCGTCTTAACATCTCGGTGGACTTTCACCTTAGGAGGTGTCACGTAGGAGCTTGTGATTCCCACTCCTAGGAAGGTGACACAGGGTCCTTTCTTGATCTTCGCGCTCGCGATCTCGAAGCCGTTGGCCTGGAGGGTCTCTGTGATCCTGGATACCAGATGATCCACTTGGCTCGCTGATGGTGCTGAGACCAGAATGTCGTCCATGTACTGGATGATGGTGGCAGCAGGATAGGAGTGTCAGACTGGCATCAGTGCTTTGTCCACGGTGATCTGGCAGATGGTTGGGCTGTCGACCATACATAGGTAGCACTTTCCACTGGAAACGCAGGCTGGGCCGGTTGCCATTCGGGAAAACCACGGAAAAGGCAAATCGTTCCCTGTCCTCAGGATGCAAAGGTATTGAAAAGAAACAGTCTTTAATGTCCAATACTGCACATGGCTGTCCTTCAGGAATAGCTGAGTTCATGGGCAACAGTGTCTGAACTGGGCCTATGGGTCGGATCGTTTTATTCACTTCTCTCAGGTCATGGACTAAGCGATAGCCCTCTCCTGACCTTTTGGGAACAGGAAAAACGGGCGTGTTCCATGGACTAACAGTGACTTCTATATGATCCTTTTGCAGTTCCCTCTCAACCAGTTCTATTAAGGCTGCCAAGCGAGGCTCGCATAGGGGCCACTGCTCAACCCATACAGGGTCTGATGATTTCCAGGTCAATTTGATCGGCAGCAAAGGGAGTAAGGCAGTGGCCCTCATTATAAATTTGTAATCCTGACTCCGAGCATAGCCAGGACATCCCTTCCTATTAAGGGTGGAGAATCCTGTAAAATGTAAGGGTAAATGGCAACTGTTTGTTCTGGCCCCTTTTTTGTGTGGAGTGTTATCGCCACCAATTGGGTGCTTTTCCATGCCCTGGATTGTCCCCCCACCCCGTTCACAGGAGGGACTTCTTTAATTTGCCAATGTCTGGGCCAGTGTGATTGAGGAAAAATGGTGCAGTCTGATCCAGTGTCTGCCAAAAACTGAAGCCCTAAAACGTGAGGGTCCTGGCTGCCATAGAGCTGACACGTCCCCCACACCCTCAAGGGCTCCTTCCCCACTTTCATGACCAAGGCCACCCAGGGGTTCCGCTCTGGTTTGTCCCCTGTTGACCCTGTGACACTGGAGCAGTTTGTGGTGGTGAGAGGTGCATGTTGGCTGCTGGTGGTGGTGCATTGTTCTGCCACTGAATGACTGGTGGGGATGAGATAGTGACTGGTTCCTGTATATATATGGGGTATGAAGGTCCCC
Source organism: Sylvia atricapilla (assembly GCF_009819655.1). Lineage (NCBI taxonomy): Eukaryota > Metazoa > Chordata > Aves > Passeriformes > Sylviidae > Sylvia > Sylvia atricapilla. The sequence continues at coordinate 18,995,996 of NC_089141.1, read as the reverse complement.
TGCCCCACTGGGTATTGGGAAGGCTGGGCCATCTCGCAGTGGGAGGAGGCTGAGTATGGCCCGCACGCCCCCTCCCCCTTCCGTTTCCCTGAGGCCTGGATCTGCACTCCTTGGCCAGGTGTCCCCTTTTTCCACAATTCCAGCAGGTGGGTCTCTGGCGCTGCTGGGTCGGGGGTGCTGCCACTGGCCGCTGTGCTGGCTGGGGACAGCTTACTGCTACATGACCTGCTTGACCGCACTTCAGGCAAGCCATTGCGTTTGTTAGGGTATGAACCGCTGCCTGCATGGGTATTAGGTGTTCTTCCTTTACCACATGTTTGATCATGTCAGCTAAGCTGGCTCCTGCTGGGAGAGACCGTAAAATTTCCTTGGTTACAGTATTACACTGCTGTTTTAAACAATCTGTCACCACCGGTCCCCTTGCAGCTGCAGGCAGGGTAGATGAATCAATTGCAGCCTGTAATCGGTCCACAAAATGTGTAAAACTCTCACTTTCCCCCTGTTTGATCGTTGACCATGGCGTGAGCTTGTCCACCACCCGGGAGGCTGCCCTTATTGCCTCCCTAGCTGCCCTGGTTGTTGCTTTCACCTCCTCTGCTGTGAGGTGTGCAGCTTGGTTTTGGGGCATGGCCACATCGTCATGTTTGCCAAGCAGCCTGGACAGGGTAGAGCCATGGAGAGGCTGTCCCTGCCCTGAGGCTTGAGCTAGGGCAGCTGTGCATGAATTGGACCACTCCTGCTGAAATACAATCAACCCTGCCCCATCAAAAAACATACGGGTTATTTGTGAGATATCAAAAGGCAGCATATCATCATTGCTAAAACGACCATCGATCAGTGTGGACACCAGGGCTGAATTAATTCCTTTTTCCTGCACCGCTTTTACCACAATCTGCACTTCTTTCGTACTAAGCGGGGTGTAAGTTTGCCTTGGATTCTGCCGGGTGCCAGAAACCCGTACCGGGAACGCATGTATTGCAGCCGCAGGTTCCCACTCTGCACAGGCTAATTTTATTTTCCCCCAATCGGTTAATTTGCCCTGAATTTGTTCCCTTACATTGTTAAAAGCTTTGCTCGGTTTCGCTGTAAACTTTATAAAATCTGTTATCTCCGTTTCCGAATCGGACTCGGAGCTCTCTGTAGAGCTCGCCGTGGAGCTGTAACTCCTTTCCGTATCGGAAGTGAACTGGTGGTAAACTTCCGGTTTCCCATGCTTTTTCGTCGGACTCCGCCCCCGTTCCGCCTTCCGCGGGTGGGCTCGGATGTCCCCTCTACTTTGACTCCATTCTGCCTCCCGCGCCCGGCCCCCCCCTTCCGACCGGGGGTGACGCCGGCGCCTTTCGCGGGGGTAGTCCCACGTTCCCCCTTTTTGCTCACCCCCGCGCTTGGTAGATGACATTGGTAAAGGACCTTGTCCGCGTGTTCGCCCCCCCCCCGCTCTCCCGCGCATGCGCCATGTAGGTCGGTGGCTCCGGATTTCCTCCGACCCCCCACGCATGCTCGGTCGCGGGGTTTTGCACTTCCGGGTTCGCATCGCCACGTGGCGCCCTCCCCCGTGCGCGCTCCACGTGGCCGGCGCCATCTTGGCCACATGGCGGGGGGGGTAGCGGCGATTGGTCGCCCCGCCCCCGCGCCGGACCGTCGGCACCATATTGGCCATATGGCGGGGGGTGTATTCCCTCCGCGGCGGTGGCCAATCTCTCGGCGTCTCGCGCTTGCCGCGCGAGTTCTTCCCAGACGAACCGCGTACGCTCCTCCGCCCACCCGCGCCGCATCTCAGCGCCAGGAGAGACTGCCGTTTCGGACCGCGCCGGACCGCCGCCGCTCCGCGCGGGCGGCGCCGCCGCCGGTCCTAGCGCAATGTCGCCGCTCGGACCCTGGACGCGGCAAGGAGGGACGATCGGGGAAGCCGCGGTTTTTTCGGGGGTGTTCGGATCTGGGGGCTCTCGCGGGGGGATTTGGGGTTTTCCCGCGTGCTCCGCGGCTTTTATGCATGCATTTGTGGAGGGGGTTACCCCGTCTGATTCCCGCTTTTCCTCTGGGGTTTCTGCCGCACTGCGCCCCCCCCCCCCCGTCTCTTCTAGGGCTTCTCCAGAGGGTCCTGCGCCCCCTCGGTCCCCTCTCCCCGGCTGCTTAGCCGTGAATAAACACGTTTTTGCAGCGTTCCAAGCTTCCTGTTCTTCCATTGCTTTTCGCAACACTTTTTCAACTTTTCCCCATGCTTTTAAAACTTTTCCGCTGCCGGTGGCTTTTGTATCTTCCGCCAGGGCAACTGTATATT